>NC_068439.1:25766003-25771003 GCF_023373465.1 Oncorhynchus keta
CTCTCTATATGTAACTCTCTCTATATATATATAACTCTCTTTATATATATAACTCTCTATATATATTTAACTCTCTTTATATATATATATATAACTCTCTCTCTCTAACTCTCTCTATATATATAACTCTCTCTCTAACTCTCTCTCTATTTTTAACTCTCTCTCTATATAAATAACTCTCTCTCTCTAACTCTCTCTCTATATTTAACTCTCTCTATATATATAACTCTCTTTATATATATAACTCTCTCTATATATTTAACTCTCTTTATATATATATATATAACTCTCTCTCTCTCTCTAACTCTCTCTCTATATTTAACTCTCTTTATATATATATATATATATATATATATAACTCTCTCTCTCTAACTCTCTCTATATATTTTTAACTCTCTCTCTATATATATATATAACTCTCTCTCTCTCTAACTCTCTATCTATATTTAACTCTCTTTATATATATAACTCTCTCTCTCTAACTCTCTCTATATATTTAACTCTCTCTATATATATATATAACTCTCTCTCTCTCTCTCTCTAACGCTCTCTCTATATTTAACTCTCTCTCTATATATATATATAACTCTCACTCTCTCTAACTCTCTCTCTATATTTAACTCTCTCTCTCTATATATATATAACTCTCTCTCTCTCTCTAACTCTCTATCTATATTTAACTCTCTTTATATATATAACTCTCTCTCTCTAACTCTCTCTATATATTTAACTCTATATATATATATAACTCTCTCTCTCTCTCTCTAACGCTCTCTCTATATTTAACTCTCTCTATATATATATATAACTCTCTCTCTAACTCTCTCTCTATATTTAACTCTCTCTCTCTCTAACTCTCTCTATATATTTAGCTCTCTTTATATATATATAACTCTCTCTCTCTCTCTAACTCTCTCTCTCTATATATAACTCCCTCTATATATAACTCTCTCTATATATTTAACTCTCTTTATATATATATATATATATATATATATATATATATATATATATATATATCTAACTCTCTCTCTCTCTAACTCTCTCTCTCTATATATACCTCTCTCTATATATAACTCTCTCTATATATAACTATCTCTCTCTCTAACTCTCTCTCTATATTTAACTCTCTCTATATATATATATAACTCTATCTCTCGAACTCTCTCTCTATATTTAACTCTCTCTCTATATTTAACTCTAGTTATATATAGAACTCTCTAACTCTCTCTATATATATAACTCTCTCTATATATAACTATCTCTCTCTCTAACTCTCTCTCTATATTTAACTATCTTTATATATATATATATAACTCTCTCTCTCTCTAACTCTCTAACTCTCTAACTCTCTTTATATATATATATATATATATAAAACTCTCTCTATAACTCTCTTTCCCTAACTCTCTCTCTCTCTAACTCTCTCTCTAACTCTCTCTCTATATTTAACTCTCTTTATATATATATAACTCTCTCTATATATATAACTCTCTCTCTATATAACTCTCTCTCTCTCTAACTCTCTCTCTCTAACTCTCTCTCTCTCTCTATATATATATTTAACTCTCTTTATATATATATATAACTCTCTCTATATATATAACTCTCTCTCTATATAACTCTCTCTCTCTCTAACTCTCTCTCTATATATGACTCTCTTTATATATATAACTCTCTCTCTCTCTCTCTAACTCTCTATATTTAACTCTCTTTATATATATAACTCTCTCTCTCGAACTCTCTAACTCTCTCTCTATATTTAACTCTCTTTATATATATAACTCTCTCTCTCTAACTCTCTATATTTAACTCTCTTTATATATATAACTCTCTCTCTCTCTCTAACTCTCTCTCTATATTTAACTCTCTTTATATATATAACTCTCTCTATATATATATATTTAACTCTCTTTATATATATATAACTCTCTCTCTCTCTAACTCTCTCTCTATATTTAACTATCTTTATATATATAACTCTCTCTCTCTATAACTCTCTTTCTCTAACTCTCTAACTCTCTCTCTATATATATATATAACTCTCTCTCTCTCTAACTCTCTCTCTATATTTAACTATCTTTATATATATAACTCTCTCTCTCTATAACTCTCTTTCTCTAACTCTCTCTCTATATATAACTCTCTCTATATATAACTATCTGTCTCTCTCTAACTCTCTCTCTATATTTAACTCTCTTTATATATATATAGCTCTCTCTATATATATAACTCTCTCTATATATAACTCTCTCTCTCTCTAACTCTCTCTCTATATATAACTCTCTTTATATATATAACTCTCTCTCTCTAACTCTCTCTCTATATTTAACTCTCTTTATATATATATATTTCATTTCATTTCATTATAGCACAACGGTTTGATTTGCTTGATCGTAGCTAGCTACATAGCTAGCTACATAGCCGTATCAAAGATAATTGTGTAGTCTAGAGCGATTTTCTAGGTTAGCTAGCCAGCTATTGTCGTTCTTTTAACGCAACGTAACGTAATCAACACTGCTAGCTAGCCAGCTAGCCCCCGAATAGTAGCACTGTAGAAACTATTACACTCAACGGAACGACTTGATTAGTGTAGTGTCAACAACGCAGCCACTGCCAGCTAGCCTACTTCAGCAGTACTGTATCATTTTAATCATTTTAGTCAATAAGATTCTTGCTACGTAAGCTTAACTTTCTGAACATTCGAGACGTGTAGTCCACTTGTCATTCCAATCTCCTTGCATTAGCGTAGCCTCTTCTGTACCCTGTCAACTATGTGTCTGTCTATCCCTGTTCTCTCCTCTCTGCACAGACCATACAAACGCTCCACACGCGTGGCCGCGGCCACCCTAATCTGGTGGTCCCAGCGCGCACGACCCACGTGGAGTTCCAGGTCTCCGGTAGCCTCTGGAACTGCCGATCTGCGGCCAACAAGGCAGAGTTCATCTCAGCCTATGCCTCCCTCCAGTCCTCGACTTCTTGGCACTGACGGAAACATGGATCACCACAGATAACACTGCTACTCCTACTGCTCTCTCCCTCGTCCGCCCACGTGTTCTCGCACACCCCGAGAGCTTCTGGTCAGCGGGGTGGTGGCACCGGGATCCTCATCTCTCCCAAGTGGTCATTCTCTCTTTCTCCCCTTAACCATCTGTCTATCGCCTCCTTTGAATTCCATGCTGTCACAGTTACCAGCCCTTTCAAGCTTAACATCCTTATCATTTATCGCCCTCCAGGTTCCTCGGAGAGTTCATCAATGAGCTTGATGCCTTGATAAGCTCCTTTCCTGAGGACGGCTCACCTCTCACAGTTCTGGGCGACTTTAACCTCCCCACGTCTACCTTTGACTCATTCCTCTCTGCCTCCTTCTTTCCACTCCTCTCCTCTTTGACCTCACCCTCTCACCTTCCCCCCTACTCACAAGGCAGGCAATACGCTCGACCTCATCTTTACTAGATGCTGTTCTTCCACTAACCCCATTGCAACTCCCCTCCAAGTCTCCGACCACTACCTTGTATCCTTTTCCCTCTCGCTCTCATCCAACACTTCCCACACTGCCCCTACTCGGATGGTATCGCGCCGTCCCAACCTTCGCTCTCTCTCCCCGCTACTCTCTCCTCTTCCATTCTATCATCTCTTCCTCTGCTCAAACCTTCTCCAACCTATCTCCTGATTCTGCCTCCTCAACCCTCCTCTCCTCCCTTTCTGCATCCTTTGACTCTCTATGTCCCCTATCCTCCAGGCCGGCTCGGTCCTCCCTCCCGCTCCGTGGCTCGACGACTCATTGCGAGCTCACAGAACAGGGCTCCGGGCAGCCGAGCGGAAATGGAGGAAAACTCGTCTCCTGCGGACCTGGCATCCTTTCACTCCCTCCTCTCTACATTTTCCTCCTCTGTCTCTGCTGCTAAAGCCACTTTCTACCACTCTAAATTCCAAGCATCTGCCTCTAACCCTAGGAAGTTCTTTGCCACCTTCTCCTCCCTCCTGAATCCTCCCCCCCCCCTCCTCCCTCTCTGCAGATGACTTCGTCAACCATTTTGAAAAGAAGGTCGACGACATCCGATCCTCGTTTGCTAAGTCAAACGACACCGCTGGTTCTGCTCACACTGCCCTACCCTGTGCTCTGACCTATTTCTCCCCTCTCTCTCCAGATGAAATCTCGCGTCTTGTGACGGCCGGCCGCCCAACAACCTGCCCGCTTGACCCTATCCCCTCCTCTCTTCTCCAGACCATTTCCGGAGACCTTCTCCCTTACCTCACCTCGCTCATCAACTCATCCCTGACCACTGGCTACGTCCCTTCCGTCCTCAAGAGAGCGAGAGTTGCACCCCTTCTGAAAAAACCTACACTCCGATGAACAGCATCTAGTAAAGATGTCAACAACTACAGACCAGTATCCCTTCTTTCTTTTCTCTCCAAAACTCTTGAACGTGCCGTCCTTGGCCAGCTCTACCGCTATCTCTCTCAGAATGACCTTCTTGATCCAAATCAGTCAGGTTTCAAGACTAGTCATTCAACTGAGACTGCTCTTCTCTGCATCACGGAGGCGCTCCGCACTGCTAAAGCTAACTCTCTCTCCTCTGCTCTCATCCTTCTAGACCTATCGGCTGCCTTCGATACTGTGAACCATCAGATCCTCCTCTCCACCCTCTCCGAGTTGGGCATCTCCGGCGCGGCCCACGCTTGGATTGCGTCCTACCTGACAGGTCGCTCCTACCAGGTGGCGTGGCGAGAATCTGTCTCCTCACCACGCGCTCTCACCACTGGTGTCCCCCAGGGCTCGGTTCTAGGCCCTCTCCTATTCTCGCTATACACCAAGTCACTTGGCTCTGTCATAACCTCACATGGTCTCTCCTATCATTGCTATGCAGACGACACACAATTAATCTTCTCCTTTCCCCCTTCTGATGACCAGGTGGCGAATCGCATCTCTGCATGTCTGGCAGACATCAGTGTGGATGACGGATCACCACCTCAAGCTGAACCTCGGCAAGACGGAG
>NC_068439.1:25776003-25778503 GCF_023373465.1 Oncorhynchus keta
CACTTCATATGACATGATGGATGGAGAGAGGGGTGAAGAGAGAGAAGAGAGGGGTGAAGAGAGAGAAGAGAGAGGGTGAGAAAAAAAAGAGAGAGGGTGAGAGAGAAAATGGAGAGGGTGAAGAGAGAAAAGAGAGAGGGTGAGAGAGAAAATGGAGAGGGTGAAGAGAGAAAAGAGAGAGGGTGAGAGAGAAAAGAGAGAGGGTGAGAGAGAAAAGAGAGAGGGTGAGAGAGAAAATGGAGAGGGTGAAGAGAGAAAAGAGAGAGGGTGAGAGAGAAAAGAGAGAGGGTGAGAGAGAAAATGAAGATGTGTGGACAGAGAAAAGAGAGAGGAGTAGAGAGAAAATGGAGAGGGTGAGAGAGAAAAGAGAGAGGGTGAGAGAGAAAAGAGAGAGGGTGAGAGAGAAAAGAGAGAGGGTGAGAGAGAAAAGAGAGAGGGTGAGAGAGAAAAGAGAGAGGGTGAGAGAGAAAAGAGAGAGGGTGAGAGAGAAAAGAGAGAGGGTGAGAGAGAAAATGGAGAGGGTGAGAGAGAAAAGAGAGAGGGTGAGAGAGAAAATGAAGATGTGTGGACAGAGAAAAGAGAGAGGAGTAAAGAGTGTGAAAGGAGATGGACATGTATAGGTTGTTTATAAGGCACAGGATAGTTCATGTGTAGGTTGTTTATAAGGCACAGTATAGTTCATGTATAGGTTGTTTATAAGGCACAGGATAGTTCATGTGTAGGTTGTTTATAAGGCACAGGATAGTTCATGTATAGGTTGTTTATAAGGCACAGTATAGTTCATGTGTAGGTTGTGCGACAAGTCTGTGTGGGTGCATTCGTGCAAGTCTGTGTGTCAGCAGAATAGAGGTCAACAGTGCCCTCCTTCACTTTCATCACCTCATCATTAGTGTTCCACGGTCTGAAGACAGACTGGAGGGCCAAAGAGAGAGAGGGAGGGGTGCTTGAAGAAAGAAAGAGAGAGAGGAGGGAGAGAGAGAGAGAAATGGAACGGGGTGGGAGAGAGAGGGATACAAAGAGGGAGAAAGAGTGTGGCAGAGAATGGGAGAGAAGAGAGTGAGAGATGAGGGACAGGACAGAGAGAGCGAGTGAGCGAGCAAGAGAAAGAGAGAATGTGGAGAGAGAGAGAGAGAGAGAGAGAGAGAGAGAGAGAGAGAGAGAGAGAGAGAGAGAGAGAGAGAGAGAGAGAGAGAGAGAGAGAGAATGGGAGAGAGACATGCACCTCAATATTCTCAGCTAGAACATTGACCAGCTGGTAAAGAGGTTGAACCTGTCTCCTCTAGTATGCTTGGCCTAAAGTCAATGATCTACAAACACGCAGAAGCAATTCCCCATGACAGTGCCATGATGGATTAGCTATGTTAATTCAGCCATTACAACACAAACATCCCAATCAGTGCAGTATGGTAAAGTCATCCACTACTAACATAGGAGCAGTATGGTTTAGATATCTACGGTGTAGCTATCACTATGTGGACAAGAAGGCAGAGAGCAAACAGCCTGGGTTACTATGCATGAGACTCTACCTGTCTTTTGGGGGTTTAGGTCATGTTATCTGTCTGACAAATGTTTCCAAAAGCACTATTCAAATATTATTTCATTGATTGATATGTTTTCGGGGTTGCAGAGCTGTTGGTTTCTGTGTGTGTGTGTGTGTGTGTGTGTGTGTGTGTGTGTGTGTGTGTGTGTGTGTGTGTGTGTGTGTGTGTGTGTGTGTGTGTGTGTGTGTGTGTGTGTGTGTGTGTGTGTGTGTGTGTGTGTGTGTGTGTGTGTGTGCGTGTGTGTGTGTGCACGCCTGCACGTGAATCAGAGCGATATGGACAGAAAAGGTGCGAGTGAGGGATAGATATCTCTCTTCGCAACCTCGTTAAAAACCATATTATGAATTTAAAAACATCTGTTGAAATAGACGATCTTTGTTCATTCAAATCGACCCAGTACCCTGACCTCCTGTCTATTAAAACAAGAAGGCAAATAAACAAACCAAGGCAGATAAATTATGCTCATTCACACAAACAAAACAATATGTACAATTCTCCAGAGGTTCAATTAATGCAAATTCATATTACGCAAGACAAATAATAATAGGAAGTCAAAGCATTGTTTATCAGTTCATTCTTTTATATGTTTATCTGTCGTTCCAACGAGCCAGTAGCGCTTTTTTTCTTCAGAAAAAGTGGTGTTTTCTCCTCTGAACCTGCCCCTTGTTATACATCTATCTATCTATCTATCTATCTATCTATCTATCTATCTATCTATCTATATAAAAGAACGCAGACACTGGACAGAGGAACTCTGCCTAGAAGGCCAGCATCCTGGAGTCGCCTCTTAACTGTTGATGTTGAGACTGGTGTTTTGCGGGTACTATTTAACAAAGCTGCCTGTTGAGTACTTGTGAGGCGTCTGTTTCTCAAACTGGACACTCTAATGCACTTGTCCTCTTGCTCAGTTGTGCACCGGGGCCTCCCACTCCTCTTTCTATTCTGGTTAGGGCCAGTTT
>NC_068439.1:25788503-25791003 GCF_023373465.1 Oncorhynchus keta
CTCTCTATCTCTCTCCTCCTCCTCTCTGTAGAGATGTTAATTTGTGGTCCGGAGAGACTAGATGAAACACAGCAGAGTTTCTCTCATTAGCTCACACAGATGCTGAGGAGAGTGGGCTTGAATAACAATGTGTGTGTGTGAGTGTGTGCCGAGTGTGTGTGTTGGGAGGGAGAGTTGTGTGTGTGTGCGTGCGTTTGGGGTTGTGAGTGTGGGTGTCTGTGAGTGGCAGTTTGCTCTCAAACTGAAGCAACCTAAATATATTTGACAGGAATAATGAATATGAATATTTATCACCAAAACAGTGATGTCATAGTATATAATGCTCATAGAGCCTGCCTATGATCAACGTTCCCTCTAAGCTGCATGCGTGCCAGGGGTGCAGCTCCCCAGGGACTGCTGCCCAGAGGAAATATCAGCCCGCACAGAGTAACACGAGATTGAATTTCACTCAACTTTCTAGTTTTCCCCTTCGTTAACACTATCAATGTTTCCCTTTACTGTAGGAAGTGTGATCGGATCATCGCAATATTAGCCACGTTCAATGCAAAGTACCGAAACAAAACAAAAATATGCAAGACTTAGTATGTAAACTATATATGCAAAAGATTTGTTTTAGGCAGAACATATCAGAGGAGGATTCTATTGCATTGACACATAACCAATCAAAGCTGCAGTAGGCCGATATGAAAATAGACCATTGCCATATATGAATCTGTGTCATTCACTTTGAACTGGACTGTGTTTACAGCATGAGAGGTCATAAGTAGATGCGCTGCATGTAGCCACATTTGTTCATATCCTTAGCTGTTTAGTGATTTATTAGTACAGTTATAGATCATTTGTAGTCAGCAATCGGGGAGAAATAAGTGCAAGTGGATAAACCAGTTAATGTCAAGCCCTGCATGTTTTTTTAAAAGTCTCATGGAATGTAGACCTATGCTGAACACCAGACATTGGCCGCTACTGTAGGCTGAATGATAACAACTATTTACATGTTCAAATGTTATGGGATGCATTTTCTCCAGTGTTTTTATGGTAGGCCACTCTGGTGGGCCTACATTGCGAACAAATAGCCACAGTAGCCGACTTGACCACTGTCTGCAACTGTAACTTAATGCGGGTACAGCCTCAGTGTTCATAGTAAAACACGTGCTGGAAGTTGCACAGAATTTTTACAACGTTCAAGTTTTCGCTCAGCGGCCCAGAAATTTGCACAGTGCCCACATTTCTTTTAGGGAACCTTGCTTATGATACCAGTAGAAATCCTAAATATATGTCATACTGGAACAGAAAACGGCACTAAGAAAGAGAGCAATATGATAGATCATTAATATATTAATATATGTTACTTGTGGAAAAGTAATATCATATGTTATAATGATATTGTTTAGCAGACACTTTTATCCAGAGTCACTGACAGGACAATCAGTGCTTACCTTTTTGGATGTGATCCCTGCTGCAATTGAACCTAAAACATTGGCGTTGCTAGTGTAAGAGTGTTGCTTCCGTCCCTCTCCTCACCCCTACCTGGGCTCGAACCAGAGACCCTCTGCACACATCGACAACAGTCACCCTCGAAGAATCGTTACCCATCGCTCCACAAAAGCCGCGGCCGTTGCAGAGCAAGGGGAACTACTACTTCAAGGTCTCAGAGCGAGTGACGTCACCGATTGACACACTATTAGTACACACCCTGCTAACTAGCTAGCCACTTCACACCGGTTACACAGAGCACCCTGTTCTTACCCACAGAGCCACACAGGATCATATACTGTATACACGTAGGGCTGGATATAGCCTCGACAGATCCATTCTGTATGTTGACCAGACAATGATAGTCTATAGAGGAAGGGAAGTCGTTTCTTTCAGACATGACTTCACCGAATATATCTATATATTATGTTGATATGTGATTCACAGTTAAACCTCAGCTCTCCCTATCTCCTGACCTCTGACCTAGAACTATTCTTCATCATTTAACACTCCTCTCAATAGGATCCCAGTGCACACGTTAGGTAAATTAATAATCACATTCTTTAATCATAGTAGGGATATGACACTCACACACACACTCACAGACATTCAACATGCGCATACACACACACACACACACACACACACACACACACACACACACACACACACACACACACTTTAACCCAGAGATCAGTGTGAGTGGAGGGTAATATAATATTAATAGACAGGAGGTTATGAATTCCCCTATCCACTCCAGTCATCTACCCACAGGCTTTAGTTTGCTGCTGGTTTAGTCACACACACACAGTCTCACACAAACACACACACACTTCAGCTGTCCTTCTGTTAAAGCTGAACCATTTCACTCTTCTCCCCCTCTCCCTCTCTCTCTCTCTCTCTCTCTCTCTCTCTCTCTCTCTCTCTCTCTCTCTCTCTCTCTCTCTCTCTCTCTCTCTCTCTCTCTCTCTCTCTCTCTCTCTCTCTCTCTCTCTCTCTCTCTCTCTCGCTCTCTCTCTGTCTCTCT
>NC_068439.1:25796003-25798503 GCF_023373465.1 Oncorhynchus keta
GCACAGTCACTTTTAAAGGATTCATCTGTTGGCTAAATATTACTGTTGTAGATCAATGTTGTTAATATACACTTTCAAGCAAGTGATTGAATGTAGGAGTAAAACACTGAATGGGTGAAAAAGGGATATATTCCAAAACCTTTAACTGCTAACCTCTATTTTATAATCATTGTAGTCCCGGACAAATGTTGCCAAAACACGTCTGAGTTTTAAAATATTTGTTCCTTTCAAAAAAAAAACATAAAGTAAAGACGTTTTTAATGATAGTGGTCCTCCAGTTTGTTTTTTACTATCCTCTTGGATAGTAACGACAGTCCTCCTCTGTCACACAGAATCTGTCTGCCACCACCTTGACATAAAGGAGCACTGGCTGATTTTCTAGTCATCGTAGGGTTGTTTGAGGGAATATCTACAGCGGTATGTAACCCTAGACCTGGGCTGGGCTGGGTGGAGGGTGGGTCTGGTTAAACTAGGGTTTAGAAAGCTAAGCACAGCCAGATAGAGGGGATCTCCCATCCAAACATCCGCACAGGGCGCTGCTTGTCCCGGTGTGATTTTGGGAAATTTTTCAGAATCTGTCTTAAAACTGATTAAAGGAAAATACAGCTCTAATCCTCGGGAGCGTCTGGGGTCACACAACGTACACACGCGCAAGAACACGAGCACACACATAAACACGCTCGAAAGCATGCATGTATGCACACACACATCCAAATACACACATACATACACACACTGAACACACACACACATACACACACACCTCTCTGTAGGCCATGTGTAACCTAATTCTGTTGTGTTTCCTTCAGCAGCGAGGCCCAGTGGAGTCCAGGAGAGGTTAAGGCAACACAGCCGGGCGTGAAAACAGACAGGGGAAGTGTACAGCCTGAAACCAGACACACCCACACACACGCACAATCGCTCACTGTCTTGTTCAACTAACCTTGCGGGGACACAAAATTCAGTCCCATTCCTATTTTCCCTAACCCTTAGGTTAACCTTAACCCTAACCCTTACCTTACCCTAGCTCCTAGCCCTAAAACTAACCATAGCTCCCAAACCTAACCTAATTCTAACCCTAACACTAATTCTAACCTTAACACTAAACCTAATTCTAACCCTAACACTAAACCTAATTCTAACCCTAACACTAAACCTAATTCTAACCCTAACACTAATTCTAACCTTAACACTAATTCTAACCTTAACCCAAAACCTAATTCTAACCCTAACACTAATTCTAACCTTAACACTAATTCTAACCTTAACCCAAAACCTAATTCTAACCCTAACACTAATTCTAACCTTAACCCAAAACCTAATTCTAACCCTAACACTAAACCTAATTCTAACCCTAACACTAATTCTAATTCTAACACCTAATTCTAACCCTAAACCTAATTCTAACCCTAACACTAAACCTAATTCTAACCCTAACACTAAACCTAATTCTAACCCTAACACTAAACCTATTCTAACCCTAACACTAAACCTAATTCTAATTCTAACCCTAAACCCCATAGAATTAGCATTTGGTTGTGCGTTTACTATTCTGGTCCCCACAAGTATAGTGAAACATGTCCACTCACACACACACACACACACACACACACACACACACACACACACACACACACACACACACACACACACACACACACACACACACACTGTTTTAATTAAGTAAGAAAAAGAGAGTTAGCTCAGTGAGTGTGTGTGTGTGGTTGTGTTAGTGAAACAGTATTCCTTCAGGTGAGTTAGTTAACCCTGTGTTAGGAGAGGTTAAAAGCAGACCCCCTCTGCTGGTCTATAGTCTCCTCAGTGGAGATCATAGGCTGGGGTCATGAACATTTAGGACCAATTAAACAATTGTAGAAACTTTTTAAGTAAGTAAAAGTAAAATAAAGCACCCACTATTAACACATATTTTGTTAGTTAATATTGGGTATTACTATCTGAAATAGGTTATACCTTACATGTTACTCATTTCACATTATCCCTGGGCAATCAAAGTACACAAATAATACTTATAGAGTATTTATAGAAAAACAATCTTTTCCAGAATATTTGAATAAAGATGTGAGAGTAAGAATAATATAATAGGTGAATTATGTGTATGACTGATTCCCCCTGTTGTAGCTGGTTGAAATCTGACGGCGGTCCTCTCTCTCCAGATCAGTGATATAAGGAAGCTTTCTGAGCCACAGACACACAAGGGAGGACGGGAGTGACACAAATGCTACCACTCAATTATTTAACTGGTTTAAATGGCACCCGCTGCAGGGGAGAAGAGAGGGGGCTGGAAGGTGGGGGAGAGAGGGGAAGATAAGAGGTTTTCCCTATGAGGCCAAGAGACAACATTTTAAAGTTTAATTTAATTATAGACACAATCTGACATTTTAACAGCCTCACCCTGTTTGGTAAGCTGAAGGATGGAACTGGGGAAATTCATAATAAGTGATATTGCATAATTGGTAATTGGTATAAATCATGACTTAAA
>NC_068439.1:25806003-25821003 GCF_023373465.1 Oncorhynchus keta
CTTATTGGTGTCCTTCAGTAGTGGTTTTCTTGCAATTCGACCATGATGGCCTGATTCATGCAGTCTCCTCTGAACAGTTGATGTTGAGATGTGTCTGTTACTTGAACTCTGTGAAGCATTTATTTGGGCTGCCATTTCTGAGGCTGGTAACTCCAATGAACTTATCCTCTGCAGCAGAGGTAACTCTGGGTCTTCCCTTGCTGTGGCGGTCCGCATGAGAGCCAGTTTCAACATAGCGCTTGATGGTTTTTACGACTGTACTTGAAGAAACTTTCAAAGTTCTTGAAGTTTTCCGCAATGACTGACCTTCATGTCTTACAGTAATGATGGACTGTTGTTTCTCTTTGCTTATTTGAGCTGTTCTTGCCATAATATGGACTTGGTCTTTTACCAAATATCTTCTGTATACCACCCTACCGTGTCACAACACAAATGATTGGCTCAAACGCATTAAGGAAAGAAATTCCACAAATGAACTTTTAACAAGGCACACCTGTTAATTGAAATTAATTCCATGTGACTACCTCATGAAGCTGGTTAAGAGAATGCCAAGAGTGTGCAAAGCTGTCATCAAGGCAAAAGGTGGCTACTTTGAATAATCTCAAATATAAAATATATTTTGATTTGTTTAGCACTTTTTTGGTTACTACATGATTCCATATGTGTTATTTCATAGTTTTGATGTCTTCACTATTATTCTACCATGTAGAACATTGAATGAGTAGGTGAAAAATCCTTGAATGAGTAGGTGTGTCCAAACTGTTGACTGGTACTGTACATTTTACGAACATTTTACACACATGTTACTTTAATACAAAGTAGTTACAAAGATATCATTTTTTTATGTACACATATTACATTTTGGATATATATTACTCAGACATCTCCTGTGTACATTTGATGTATATAGTGTGTCCAACATGAGCGTTTTAATCACAGCCCTCAGATTCTCTCAGCTCAAGCCACCTATCTCTGTTGACCCCCCTCGTTTCATTTCCATGTGCCAAATATTTTGAAACTGTGCTGTGACATCTTACATTCATTTCTAAATTATAGCATAGTATGCACAGATTGTAAATTAAAGATGAGCAAAATCTAATTAACTGAGATTGTTGTATGTCCCATTTACACTCAGTGGCCAGTTAATTAGGTACACCCATCTAGTACCAGGTCAGACCGACCTTTGCCTCCAGAACAGTCTGGATTCTCAGGGGAATGGATTCTCCAATGTGTGGCGTTTAAATGTTGCTCATTTGGTATCAAGGGACCTAATGTGTGCCAGGAAAACATTCCCCACACCATTACACCACTGCCACCAGCCTGTACAGTTGACACCAGCCTGTACAGTTGACACCAGCCTGTACAGTTGACACCAGCCTGTACCGTTGACACCAGGCAGGATGGGTCCATAGACTCGTATGCTGCTTACGCCAAATCCTGACCCTGCCATCAGCATGACACAACAGGAACCGGGATTCATCAGACCAGGCAGTGTTTTTCCAGACCTCTATTATCCAGTGTTGGTGATCTCGTGCCCACTGGAGCTGCTGCTGCTTGTTTTTAGCTGATAAGAGTGGGTCCCGGTGTGGACGTCTGCTGCAATAGCGCATCCGTGACAAGGACCGACAAAGTGTGCATTCCGAGATGTCGTTCTGCGCACCACTGTTGTACTGCGGTGTGATTCACCTGTTTGTGACCCGCCTGTTGGCTTTCACAATTCTTACCATTCTCCTTCGCCCTCTCTCATCAACAAGCTGTTCTCGCCCACAGGACAGCCGCTGACTGGATGTGTTTTGTTTGATGCACCATTCTCTGTAAACCCTAGACTTTGTCCTGCTCGAAAAGCCCGAGGATGACGGTCGTTTCTGAGATACTGGAACCGGCCCTCAAAGTCGCGTAGGTCACTCGTTTTGCTTGATCGAACAATACAGTAACTGAATGCCTTGATGCCTGTCTGCCTGCTTTATACAGCAAGCCATGGCCGCTTAACTCACTGTCTGTAGGACCGAACCATTTTCGTGAACGGGGTGGTGTACCTAATAAACTGGCCTCTGTCTGTTAGTGTCAACAATTTTGTATAATCATTTAAAATGAAATACTGGACGTGTTGAATTAAGCGTGTTTTGTGTATCAGTTCATACACCATGTGCCATGGAATCGGTACATTCAAAAATCTATTCCGTGGTTAAAGTGTTAATGGTGGTATGATGGTCTGTATTGTTCCCTGAGGACATAGGGTTGAAGAGGTGAATAATGTATAGCGCAGAGGAGGAGAGAGAGGGGAGGAGAGGGAGAGGAGGAGAGGGAGAGGAGGACAGGGTGATGAAGCAGAAGTGATTCAAAGGAATACAGCGAGTCTCCCAGGGATCGGAAAGCATATCCACTTTAAAAAGCTCTCTCTGAACCTCTCAATGTATCTACCTATCTCTCTCTCTCTCTCTCTCTCTCTCTCTCTCTCTCTCTCTCTCTCTCTCTCTCTCTCTCTCTCTCTCTCTCTCTCTCTCTCTCTCTCTGTGTCTAACCCTCTAAAATGTATCTACCTACCTCTCTCTCTCTCTCTCTCTCTCTCTCTCTCTCTCTCTGTTTCTAACCCTATAAAATGTATCTACCTATCTATCTCTTTCTCTCTCTGTTTCTAACCCTATAAAATGTATCTACCTATCTATCTCTTTCTCTCTCTCTGTGTGTTTACAAACCTCTCTATTTATCTACCTACCTATCTCTCTCTCTCTCTCTCTCTCTCTCTCTGTTTCTAACCCTCTAAAATGCATCTACCTATCTATCTCTTTCTCTCTCTGTTTCTAACCCTCTAAAATGTATCTACCTATCTATCTCTTTCTCTCTCTCTGTGTGTTTCCAAACCTCTCTATTTATCTATCTATGCCTCTGTTTCTAACCCTATAAAATGTATCTACCTATCTATCTCTTTCTCTCTCTGTTTCTAACCCTATAAAATGTATCTACCTATCTATCTCTTTCTCTCTCTCTGTGTTTCCAAACCTCTCTATTTATCTACCTATCTCTCTCTCTGTTTCTAAACCTCTCTCTCTCTCTCTCTCTCTCTCTCTGTTTCTAACCCTCTAAAATGTATCTACCTATCTATCTCTTTCTCTCTCTCTCTGTGTTTCCAAACCTCTCCTTTTATCTACCTATCTCTCTCTCTCTCTTTCTCTTTCTCTCTCTCTCTGTGTTTCCAAACCTCTCTATTTATCTACCTACCTATCTCTCTCTCTCTCTCTCTCTCTCTCTTGTTTTACTGTGGATATAGATACTTTGTCTCCTTCCTGAGCGGTATGACGGCTGTGTGGCCCCATGGTGTTTATACTTGCGTACTATTGTTTGTACAGATGAAAGTGGTACCTTTACCTCTATTACCTCTCTCTCTCTCCCTCTATACCTCTATTAATCTACCTCTCTCCCTCTATACCTCTATTACAGTTTTTCTCAGTCGCTTTGGTGCATTTCTTAGATCAAAAGTGCAATTCTTGATACTACTTGTACAAATTCCAAATCATCTATTCACTTGTGCACATCATTAAAGCCATTTCTTATTCCTTTGAACAAATTGCAATTGATAATGTACAAGTGTCTGCTTTTTTTCCACATTATCAATTGCTCATGTCATGTTGATCAAAATATAGTAGATGGTTCTCTGTTGAATAGTCTTACCCCTCAAAACATCTAGGCATTAGTTCCTTGCATAAGCCATTACATGCAAAATTGTTGAACTATTTGTCATAAACTGTCAAGCATAGTTTTGCACATTTCTATTAGACCTTTTGTACAAAAACGTGAATTGATGATTCGTGCAGGTGAAATTGACCCTCACTCATGAAGGAATGTAAAGTGTTAGTTCAACCAACAATCAACCAGTTGTCTAAATTGCTCAAAGGTTCATCTCATGAAGAATCAATTGGCAAGCATATATAGACAGACCACAACACAGAGTTGCAATTTTCCAATAATGGATGGACCAGGAAACAAACAGGGTCAACAGCCAAGAGGAGGAAGAAGAGGAGCAAGGATGTGTGGTGGAAGGCAAAACAGAGGAAGAGGCAGAAGAGGACATAGGCGCATATCTGATGACATAAGGGCCACTATTGTAGACCATGTTGTCAATCATGGTCTTACAATGGCTGAGGCGGGTCGAAGGGTGCAGCCGAATATTGGGAGATCAACCGTGTCCTCAATAGTTCAAACGTTTCGAAGAGAGAACAGGTATGTCCACCAATGTACAGTGCACTGTTACTGTATATAAGCAGTATACTGTATACTTCCTACAATGCTTCATATTACAGTAGTCCACTTGTATTTCACAGCATACAGAAATATACTCTATACAGATACATACTGCACCTTACATGCACCCACCTGTATGTTTTACAGTAAAATGTGTGTTCACATACTTTTTGTCTATGTGAAAGTGTGCAATGCATCACTGCATTTCCCCACATAGGACTGACTGCAAGATTACCTCAAACCGGTGGCAGAGGACGCCTTTTCACACCTCAACAGGAGGAGGCTATTTGCACCATGGTCCTAGCAAACAATGCCATGAGACTCAGGGAAATACAAAGGACCATTATAGAAGACAACGATGTCTTTGAAAACATCCATACGGTTAGTATCTCAACCATCAACAGGGTGCTGCATAGAAACCAGATGAGTATGAAACAGCTGTACCGTGTACCATTCCAAAGGAATGAGGACAGAGTTAAGGAGCTACGGTACCAGTATGTACAGGTAAAACATATATCTATATAACTACTTTACAGCAACATTTTATAGTGATACATAGTACAGTAAGTATAAACTGCACACATTTCCATTGCTGTGGAGGGAACATGCAATATATATGTACATTTTATGTCACTCTTCCTTACCAAAACAAATTCAACTGTGTGTTCTGGGATATAGTGTATAATGGAGTTGGAATCAAGTGAACTCTCTCACAACTTTGTATACGTGGATGAGGCTGGCTTCAACCTGACCAAATGCAGAAGGCATTCACAGGCGGTCACAGAGCTACTGTGGATTTGCCAGGCCAACGGGGAGGAAATATCACCATGTGTGCTGCTATTTCGGAGCATGGTGTCCTAACCCATATCCCCCTGTAGGGCGTTACAACACCCAGCATTTTCTCAACTTTTTAGAGACTCTCTACAGGGCTCTCATCCCTGATGATGAGAGGGGTCTGTTTAGAGAGGATTTGCCAAAGTATGTGGTCATTTGTGATAATGTGAGCTTCTATCGATCAAACATCATAAGGCAATGGTTTGTGACCCACCGAGGATGCTCATAGAATTCCTCCCACCTTATTCACCATTACTTAACCCAATTGAGGAGTTCTTTTCAGTATGGAGGTGGAAGGTGTACGATCGTCAGCCACACACACAGATGACCCTGCTGGCTGCAATGGATGCAGCATGTGAGGACATCACAGTAGACGCCTGCAGAGGATGGATAAGGCATTCCAAAATATTCTTTCCACGTTGCATTGGAAGGGAAAATATCCGGTGTGATGTGGATGAGAATATGTGGGCCGACAGACAGGAACGTCTGGAGAGACAGCACAACAGTGCTGCGGGCAAAGTTGTGCCTTAGGGGTGGTTTCCTGTGTTTCTTTCTAATTTATTTGTTTTTCCTTTGTGCCCCTTGGGTTGTCCAGTCTCTTTCAATCAATAACCCACATACAGTAATATGTAAATAGTACTGTTGAAATTGATATTTGCCATAGAAGTGCAGCCTTGTGCATTTTCAATACAGTAACTGTCATCCACACTGTAGCCTAAGTTTACGTCAGGTAATACTGTCAAAGTACACAGTTACATTGACAACATGCCTAAACATTTTGACGATCTTGTTCGTGAACAATGACTCAATGACTTAACATTCTGATGACACTGACATGATCATTGGCATGAATATTTACTTTTGAGAGATGTACTAAGGATTTTTAGTGACTGACTAGCTTTAGAAACATATCTATTGTATATTGCAGTTTGTACAAATTGTTCTGAGAAATGCACTTATTATTTTGCACATGTTAGGGATGATGTGATAAATGCACCGAAGTGACTGAGAAAAACTGTAATCTACCTCTCTCCCTCTATACCTCTATTAATCTACCTCTCTCTCCCTCTATACCTCTATTAATCTACCTCTCTCCCTCTATACCTCTATTAATCTACCTCTCTCTCCCTCTATACCTCTATTAATCTACCTCTCTCCCTCTATACCTCTATTAATCTACCTCTCTCCCTCTATACCTCTATTAATCTACCTCTCTCCCTCTATACCTCTATTAATCTACCTCTCTCTCCCTCTATACCTCTATTAATCTACCTCTCTCCCTCTATACCTCTATTAATCTACCTCTATCTCTCTCCCTCCATACCTCTATTAATCTCCCTCTATCTCTCTCCTCTATACCTCTATTAATCTACCTCTCTCCCTCTATACCTCTATTAATCTACCTCTCTCCCTCTATACCTCTATTAATCTACCTCTCTCTCCCTCTATACCTCTATTAATCTACCTCTCTCCTCTATACCTCTATTAATCTCCTCTATCTCTCTCCCTCTATACATCTATTAATCTACCTCTCTCCCTCTATACCTCTATTAATCTACCTCTCTCCCTCTATACCTCTATTAATCTACCTCTCTCCCTCTATACCTCTATTAATCTACCTCTCTCCCTCTATACCTCTATTAATCTACCTCTCTCCCTCTATACCTCTATTAATCTACCTCTATACCTCTATTAATCTACCTCTATCTCTCTCCCTCTATACCTCTATTAATCTACCTCTCTCCCTCTATACCTCTATTAATCTACCTCTCTCCCCTCTATACCTCTATTAATCTACCTCTCTCCCTCTATACCTCTATTAATCTACCTCTCTCCCTCTATACCTCTATTAATCTACCTCTCTCTCCTCTATACCTCTATTAATCTACATATATCTCTCTCCCTCTATACCTCTATTAATCTACCTCTCTCTCCCTCTATACCTCTATTAATCTATCTCTCTCCCTCTATACATCTATTAATCTACCTCTCTCCCTCTATACCTCTATTAATCTACCTCTATCTCTCTCCCTCTATACCTCTATTAATCTACCTCTCTCTCCCTCTATACCTCTATTAATCTACCTCTCTCCCTCTATACCTCTATTAATCTACCTCTCTCTCCTCTATACCTCTATTAATCTACATATATCTCTCTCCCCTCTATACCTCTATTAATCTACCTCTCTCTCCTCTATACCTCTATTAATCTATCTCTCTCCCTCTATACATCTATTAATCTACCTCTCTCCCTCTATACCTCTATTAATCTACCTCTATCTCTCTCCCTCTATACCTCTATTAATCTACCTCTCTCTCCTCTATACCTCTATTAATCTACATATATCTCTCTCCCTCTATACCTCTATTAATCTACCTCTCTCTCCTCTATACCTCTATTAATCTATCTCTCTCCCTCTATACATCTATTAATCTACCTCTCTCCCCTCTATACCTCTATTAATCTCCCTCTATCTCTCTCCCTCTATACCTCTATTAATCTACCTCTATCTCTCTCCTCTATACATCTATTAATCTACCTCTCTCCCTCTATACCTCTATTAATCTACCTCTATCTCTCTCCCTCTATACCTCTATTAATCTACCTCTATCTCTCTCCCTCTATACCTCTATTAATCTACCTCTCTCCCTCTATACCTCTATTAATCTCCCTCTATCTCTCTCCCTCTATACATCTATTAATCTACCTCTCTCCCTCTATACCTCTATTAATCTAGCTCTATCTCTCTCCCTCTATACCTCTATTAATCTCCCTCTCTCCCTCTATACCTCTATTAATCTACCTCTATACCTCTATTAATCTACCTCTATCTCTCTCCCTCTATACCTCTATTAATCTACCTCTCTCCCTCTATACCTCTATTACTCTACCTCTCTCTCCCTCTATACCTCTATTAATCTACCTCTCTCCCTCTATACCTCTATTAATCTACCTCTCTCCCTCTATACCTCTATTAATCTACCTCTCTCCCTCTATACCTCTACTAATCTACCTCTCTCCCTCTATACCTCTATTAATCTACCTCTCTCCCTCTATACCTCTATTAATCTACCTCTCTCTCCCTCTATACCTCTATTAATCTACATATATCTCTCTCCCTCTATACCTCTATTAATCTACCTCTATCTCTCTCCCTCTATACCTCTATTAATCTACCTCTCTCCCTCTATACCTCTATTAATCTACCTCTATACCTCTATTAATCTAATCTCTATCTCTCTCCCTCTATACCTCTATTAATCTACCTCTCTCCCCCTCTATACCTCTATTACTCTACCTCTCTCTCCTCTATACCTCTATTAATCTACCTATCTCTCTCCTCTATACCTCTATTAATCTACCTCTCTCCCTCTATACCTCTATTAATCTACCTCTCTCTCCCTCTATACCTCTATTAATCTACCTCTCTCCCTCTATACCTCTATTAATCTACCTCTCTCTCCTCTATACCTCTATTAATCTACCTCTCTCTCCTCTATACCTCTATTAATCTCCTCTCTCCCTCTATACCTCTATTAATCTACCTCTCTCTCCCCTCTATACCTCTATTAATCTCCCTCTCTCCCCCTCTATACCTCTATTAATCTACCTCTATACCTCTATTAATCTACCTCTATCTCTCTCCCTCTATACCTCTATTAATCTACCTCTCTCCCTCTATACCTCTATTAATCTACCTCTCTCTCCCTCTATACCTCTATTAATCTACCTCTCTCCCTCTATACCTCTATTAATCTACCTCTCTCCCTCTATACCTCTATTAATCTACCTCTCTCTCCCTCTATACCTCTATTAATCTACCTCTCTCCCTCTATACCTCTATTAATCTACCTCTCTCCCTCTATACCTCTATTAATCTACCTCTCTCCCTCTATACCTCTATTAATCTACCTCTCTCTCCCTCTATACCTCTATTAATCTACCTCTCTCTCCCTCTATACCTCTATTAATCTCCTCTCTCCCTCTATACCTCTATTAATCTACCTCTATACCTCTATTAATCTCCCTCTATCTCTCTCCCTCTATACATCTATTAATCTACCTCTCTCCTCTATACCTCTATTAATCTACCTCTATACCTCTATTAATCTACCTCTATCTCTCTCCCCTCTATACCTCTATTAATCTACCTCTCTCCCTCTATACCTCTATTAATCTACCTCTCTCTCTCCCTCTATACCTCTATTAATCTACCTCTCTCCCCTCTATACCTCTATTAATCTACCTCTCTCCCTCTATACCTCTATTAATCTACCTCTCTCTCCCTCTATACCTCTATTAATCTACATATATCTCTCTCCCTCTATACCTCTATTAATCTACCTCTCTCCCTCTATACCTCTATTAATCTATCTCTCTCCCTCTATACCTCTATTAATCTACCTCTCTCTCCCTCTATACCTCTATTAATCTACCTCTCTCTCCCTCTCTCCCTCTATACCTCTATTAATCTCCCTCTATCTCTCTCCCTCTATACCTCTATTAATCTACCTCTATCTCTCTCCCTCTATACCTCTATTAATCTACCTCTCTCTCCCTCTATACCTCTATTAATCTACCTCTCTCCCTCTATACCTCTATTAATCTACCTCTCTCTCCCTCTATACCTCTATTAATCTACCTCTCTCCCCTCTATACCTCTATTAATCTACCTCTCTCTCCCTCTATACCTCTATTAATCTACCTCTCTCCCTCTATACCTCTACTAATCTACCTCTCTCCCTCTATACCTCTATTAATCTACCTCTCTCCCTCTATACCTCTATTAATCTACCTCTCTCTCCCTCTATACCTCTATTAATCTACCTCTCTCCCTCTATACCTCTATTAATCTACCTCTCTCCCTCTATACCTCTATTAATCTACCTCTCTCCCTCTATACCTCTATTAATCTACCTCTCTCTCCCTCTATACCTCTATTAATCTACCTCTCTCCCTCTATACCTCTATTAATCTCCCTCTATCTCTCTCCCTCCATACCTCTATTAATCTCCCTCTATCTCTCTCCCTCTATACCTCTATTAATCTACCTCTATCTCTCTCCCTCTATACATCTATTAATCTACCTCTCTCCCTCTATACCTCTATTAATCTCCCTCTATCTCTCTCCCTCTATACCTCTATTAATCTACCTCTCTCTCTCTCCCTCTATACCTCTATTAATCTACGTCTCTCCCTCTATACCTCTATTAATCTACCTCTATCTCTCTCCCTCTATACCTCTATTAATCTACCTCTATACCTCTATTAATCTACCTCTATCTCTCTCCCTCTATACCTCTATTAATCTACCTCTCTCCCTCTATACCTCTATTACTCTACCTCTATACCTCTATTAATCTACCTCTATCTCTCTCCCTCTATACCTCTATTAATCTACCTCTCTCCCTCTATACCTCTATTACTCTACCTCTCTCTCCCTCTATACCTCTATTAATCTACCTCTATCTCTCTCCCTCTATACCTCTATTAATCTACCTCTCTCCCTCTATACCTCTATTAATCTACCTCTCTCTCCCTCTATACCTCTATTAATCTACATATATCTCTCTCCCTCTATACCTCTATTAATCTACCTCTCTCCCTCTATACCTCTATTAATCTATCTCTCTCCCTCTATACCTCTATTAATCTACCTCTCTCTCTCTCCCTCTATACCTCTATTAATCTACCTCTCTCTCTCTCCCTCTATACCTCTATTAATCTACCTCTCTCCCTCTATACCTCTATTAATCTACCTCTATCTCTCTCCCTCTATACCTCTATTAATCTACCTCTCTCTCCCTCTATACCTCTATTAATCTACCTCTCTCTCCCTCTATACCTCTATTAATCTCCCTCTATCTCTCTCCCTCTATACCTCTATTAATCTACCTCTATCTCTCTCCCTCTATACCTCTATTAATCTACCTCTCTCTCCCTCTATACCTCTATTAATCTACCTCTATCTCTCTCCCTCTATACCTCTATTAATCTCCCTCTATCTCTCTCCCTCTATACCTCTATTAATCTCCCTCTATCTCTCTCCCTCTATACCTCTATTAATCTACCTCTCTCTCCCTCTATACCTCTATTAATCTACCTCTATCTCTCTCCCTCTATACCTCTATTAATCTACCTCTATCTCTCTCCCTCTATACATCTATTAATCTACCTCTATCTCTCTCCCTCTATACCTCTATTAATCTACCTCTATCTCTCTCCCTCTATACCTCTATTAATCTACCTCGCTCTCCCTCTATACCTCTATTAATCTAGCTCTATCTCTCTCCCTCTATACATCTATTAATCTACCTCTCTCTCTCTATACCTCTATTAATCTACCTCTATCTCTCTCCCTCTATACCTCTATTAATCTCCCTCTATCTCTCTCCCTCTATACCTCTATTAATCTCCCTCTATCTCTCTCCCTCCATACCTCTATTAATCTCCCTCTATCTCTCTCCCTCTATACCTCTATTAATCTCCTTCTATCTCTCTCCCTCTATACCTCTATTAATCTCCCTCTATCTCTCTCCCTCTATATCTCTATTAATCTTCCTCTCTCTCTCTCCTTCTATACCTCTATTAATCTCCCTCTATCTCTCTTCCTCTATACCTCTATTAATCTACCTCTCTCTCCCTCTATACCTCTATTAATCTAGCTCTATCTCTCTCCCTCTATACCTCTATTAATCTCCCTCTCTCCCTCTACCTCTCTGTATACCTCTATTTATCTACCTCTCTGTATACCTCTCTATTTATCTACCTCTCTGTATACCTCTCTATTTATCTACCTCTCTGTATACCTCTCTATTTATCTACCTCTCTGTATACCTCTATTTATCTACCTCTCTGTATACCTCTATTTATCTACCTCTCTGTATACCTCTCTATTTATCTACCTCTCTGTATACCTCTATTTATCTACCTCTCTGTATACCTCTCTATTTATCTACCTCTCTGTATACCTCTCTATTTATCTACCTCTCTGTATACCTCTCTATTTATCTACCTCTCTGTATACCTCTATTTATCTACCTCTCGGTATACCTCTATTTATCTACCTCTCTGTATACCTCTATTTATCTACCTCTCTGTATACCTCTCTATTTATCTACCTCTCTGTATACCTCTATTTATCTACCTCTCTGTATACCTCTCTATTTATCTACCTCTCTGTATACCTCTCTATTTATCTACCTCTCTGTATACCTCTATTTATCTACCTCTCTGTATACCTCTCTATTTATCTACCTCTCTGTATACCTCTCTATTTATCTACCTCTCTGTATACCTCTCTATTTATCTACCTCTCTGTATACCTCTATTTATCCACCTCTCTGTATACCTCTCTATTTATCTACCTCTGTATACCTCTATTTATCTACCTCTCGGTATACCTCTATTTATCTACCTCTCTGTATACCTCTATTTATCTACCTCTCTGTATACCTCTCTATTTATCTACCTCTCTGTATACCTCTCTATTTATCTACCTCTCTGTATACCTCTATTTATCTACCTCTCTGTATACCTCTCTATTTATCTACCTCTCTGTATACCTCTCTATTTATCTACCTCTCTGTATACCTCTCTATTTATCTACCTCTCTGTATACCTCTATTTATCTACCTCTCTGTATACCTCTATTTATCTACCTCTCTGTATACCTCTATTTATCTACCTCTCTGTATACCTCTCTATTTATCTACCTCTCTGTATACCTCTCTATTTATCTACCTCTCTGTATACCTCTCTATTTATCTACCTCTCTGTATACCTCTATTTATCTACCTCTCTGTATACCTCTATTTATCTACCTCTCTGTATACCTCTATTTATCTACCTCTCTGTATACCTCTCTATTTATCTACCTCTCTGTATACCTCTATTTATCTACCTCTCTGTATACCTCTCTCTTTATCTACCTCTCTGTATACCTCTCTATTTATCTACCTCTCTGTATGGAATCTATTTATCTACCTCTCTGTATACCTCTTTTATCGACCCTATTCTATTTACTGACACAGTCCCTCTACCTCTCTGTATACCTCTATTTATCTACCTCTCTGTATACCTCTCTATTTATCTACCTCTCTGTATACCTCTCTCTCTCCCTTTTTCTATCTATCTACTTCTGCATCTACCTTTTTCTCTAATTGTATCTCTGTCTCTCTACATTGTATCTCTTTTCAAAATGATCCTCCCATCTCTCGCTTTCTCATGTTTTGTCACATTCAGTCTCCTACTCCTTCTGTTTCACTCACCCTCCTGCTTTCTGTCTCTCTTTTTCCTCTCTTCACATCTCTCTTGTACTTTTTCTGTCGTCATCTCTCTCTCTCTACACTTTTCATTGGATGGAATCCGATATAAGGCCTCTTTCACCAATCTTTTTATCGACCCTCTCTCTCTGTCACACACACACACTTTTACTGCCTTGTTGACCACTGAGAGAGACCACTCAACACAGTCCCTTCTGACCCACTTCAGCCAAACTACAAGACCAGGAGATGGAGGGAAGAGGAAAGCGAGATGGGAGAGAGGGGAGAGGAAATGGGGAGGGGGTCGAAGGTAGAGGGTAAAGGAGAGAGAGGGAGGCAGGAGGGAAGCAAATGCACATAAAAGAGGGGAGGAAATAGAGAGCAGAAAAGAGTGGAAGAAGGGTGAACAGGGGAGTGGGTGAAGGAGAGAGTGATAGGAAGAAGGGTGAACAGCGCAATGGGTGAAGGAGAGAGATAGGAAGAAGGGTGAACAGGGCAGTGGGTGAAGGAGAGAGTGATAGGAAGAAGGGTGAACAGGGCAGTGGGTGAAGGAGAGAGCGATAGGAAGAAGGGTGAACAGGGCAGTGGGTGAAGGAGAGAGATAGGAAGAAGGGTGAACAGCGCAATGGGTGAAGGAGAGAGTGATAGGAAGAAGGGTGAACAGGGCAGTGGGTGAAGGAGAGAGATAGGAAGAAGGGTGAACAGCGCAATGGGTGAAGGAGAGAGCGATAGGAAGAAGGGTGAACAGGGCAGTGGGTGAAGGAGAGAGCGATAGGAAGAAGGGTGAACAGGGCAGTGGGTGAAGGAGAGAGATAGGAAGAAGGGTGAACAGGGCAGTGGGTGAAGGAGAGAGATAGGAAGAAGGGTGAACAGGGCAGTGGGTGAAGGAGAGAGTGATAGGAAGAAGGGTGAACAGGGCAGTGGGTGAAGGAGAGAGATAGGAAGAAGGGTGAACAGGGCAGTGGGTGAAGGAGAGAGCGATAGGAAGAAGGGTGAACAGGGCAGTGGGTGAAGGAGAGAGATAGGAAGAAGGGTGAACAGGGCAGTGGGTGAAGGAGAGAGATAGGAAGAAGGGTGAACAGGGCAGTGGGTGAAGGAGAGAGTGATAGGAAGAAGGGTGAACAGGGCAGTGGGTGAAGGAGAGAGATAGGAAGAAGGGTGAACAGGGCAGTGGGTGAAGGAGAGAGATAGGAAGAAGGGTGAACAGCGCAATGGGTGAAGGAGAGAGCGATAGGAAGAAGGGTGAACAGGGCAGTGGGTGAAGGAGAGAGCGATAGGAAGAAGGGTGAACAGGGCAGTGGGTGAAGGAGAGAGTGATAGGAAGAAGGGTGAACAGGGCAGTGGGTGAAGGAGAGAGTGATAGGAAGAAGGGTGAACAGGGCAGTGGGTGAAGGAGAGAGTGATAGGAAGAAGGGAGCAAAGAGGAGGGAGGTATTGGGGAGAGACAGAAGATTGAGGAAGAGAAGAGAGAGGGACAGGAGAGAGATAAAAGGACACTGGTTTCCCCAACATCAATCCCACTGCACCTAAAGTGATGATGTTCCAACAGAGCCCCATCATTATTCTAGAACCCCTATGTCCCGGGGGAGAATATTATTCTGCTCTGGCTTTAGTTGCTATTCACAGAAACATACATCACTTCAAGAGGATGACAATGTGTTT